>NC_057937.1:61685360-61717860 GCF_018555375.3 Anguilla rostrata | reverse complement strand
CCGTGCATGCGTGCGTGCGTGCGTGTGTGTGTGTGTGTGCATGCGTGCGTGCGTGTGTGTGTGGGGGAGGGGGGAACCCCGGACCCCGGGGTCAGTGACACTAACGGCAGTTTATAAAGGAAGTGTGCGATGGCGGCAAGTTGCAGATTTTGAGGTTTGTTTTAGCTCGAGTGTGCGTAATACGGGCTTTTTAAAAAAATGTTTGGCGATTTGGGATGAAATTAAAGCTACACTAAGTGAGAGAGGCTTCTTATTTGTGCTCTTGCGTTGTGTCGTCACAGCAACCAAACTCGCAGAGGAGGAGTGTGTTTACAGTGTGAGCCGCGTGCGTAAGAATAAGGGGCGGCAGCTGGTTAAAGGGTTAAACAGCAGACAGGCCTTTCATCAGCAAAAACCCAGCCGGTGGTCTGGCTCCACAGTAGGGACAGTAGTCACGGTAACGGCGGCCAGGTTCACTCAGGCCTGGACAGTAGTCACGGTAACGGCACCTGGGTCCTACCTGCTGCAGTACGTGCCTCTCCCTCAGCGCCATTAATCTTCTGTGCAGCTCCACCAGCTCATCCAGGTACGCCTGTCACCCAGAGCACAGCCAATCAGAGAGGGTCTACAGGTCACATGTACGTTTACTCCTCCCACTTCCCATCTCCAAAACAGTCCATTGGCTCCATTTAATTGTCAAAATATAATACTGATCAACAACGTAATTTTGTTTTTACCCATAAATATTGATAAATATAATTAACAATTTTGAAAAAAATGTATTCCCAACTTTGGCAAATGAACACACGTCTAAAATATATCTACATATGAAATCATAAATAGAAGAATAAAAGGGGAGAATGAGTGCTAAACATAAGGGGTAACACTTTTACTTCTTTAAATCGCGGGACCACAATCACAAAAAAAAGATGATTTAAAAAAAAAAAAAAATTCAGTAGCCACCCAGCGGAAAGACACCAGCTTCCTGTTTGAGCTCGATTCAGTGTGACTTCTATAGCGCTCTTCACAAAGGCCCAGAGTCTGTGAGCAGCGCTTTGCACACACGAGCGAGTGGAGGGGGACAATGGCGAGGGGGACACCCCCCAGAGGGAACAGGAAGAAGCCCTGGGGGGGCACTCGCAGGCTCAGGGTAAGGAGAGATTTTGGGGAGGCGGCAGGGCAGGGCGGGGTAGAGTCACCTTGTCGCCGTCGGAGTGCCTGGCCTTCTTATCCAGCCTGGCCTGCTTCACCACGGAGCCCCGCCCATCCGCCGTCTGCATGGCAACAGGACAGAGAGCGATCAGCGATCCCAACTGACACGCCGGTGCTGCCGGAACATGCAGCTTCGTCCGGGGGGGTCACGGGGGGGGGGGGGGGGGGGGCATGGTGTTGGGGTGGGGGGGGGGGGGTAACGGGGCACCACGGACACAGAAACGCAGAAACGCAGAATAACAGAATAAACGCCTCGACGAGGGACTTTCCCCGGAAGTGGTGCCGTGACACATAATCACGCATCTGCAGCAGGGTTACGCCGCATGACAAGCTGCGGAAGGGACTGTAAACAGAACGTTTATTCTGCATAACCCCCACCCCCCCGCCCCCGTATACACACACTCTTTCCTCCTACACTTATGGGAAAAACCTGGAGTAGTTCATTAATCTGTAACCGATTAGCCTGATTAGCCTATACCACAGCTACTGCCACAACAAGGGGCATGATATTATTACTGTTATAATTATCGTGTGTTCGTATTTTCTGGTCTCTTCAGTTCTTTGTTTATTCTTTCTTCCGCTATATATAAGTATCATGTCACGTACATTTGAAGTTTACACCATCAAAACTCAGTTTGGCGCACATCTCACGACAGTTATGACTCAAACCCATGACTCAGGAAGACGCTGCTGGCTCCACAGTCTTCACGGAAGTGGCTGACCAATTAAAAGCAGCGGGGGTGGCTTTTCCTGCGGGTTGCCACGGTAACGGGGTGGGCGGAGACCCCCCGCGCTCACCTGGTTGCCGCTGGGCTTCAGCGAAGCGGGCGGGTCGCTCCATAGCGACGGAGACGAGGCCGTGCTCTTCTCACTCTGACTGCCGTCGCTCAGACTCACCCTGGAAAACAAATATTATTATTATTATTATTATCAATATTATTATTATTATCATCATCATCATCATCATCATTATTATCATCATCATCATCGTTATTATTATCATCATTATTATTATTATCAATATTATTATTATCAATTTTTATCATCATTAATATTATTATTAATATAATTATTTATATTATCAATATTATTATTATTATTATTTTTATTAATAATAATAATGTTATTATTATAATCTATATTATTGTTATTATTATTATTATTACAAGTATTATCAATATTATTATTATAGTATAATTTTAAATATTATTGTTATTATTATTAATATTAGCATAATAGTAATGATAATAATAACAATTATTATTGTTATTAATAATAATAATAATAATATTGTTGTTATTATTATTATTATTATTATTAACAACAATCATAATAATAACAACAATATTATTATTATTATTACCTCTGTGCCAATATTAAAGCAACCCATGTCTAACCCAAGGACTGTTTTGCTGAGAGATATTTATTTGTGGGGCATTTTTTAACCAGACACACTTCAGAGTATGTTTTTAACGTACCAGTAAGAAATGTTACAGGGCCAAAAGCGTATCTTTAAATGACACAGAGGGGCTGCTGAGTGGCTCATTCAGGTAAGGCACCATTAAGCTTTGTCTATGCTTTCATTACCAGTGAGTTGTATATTGACGAGTTAGAGCGTATCATAAATACACTGTTTTTAGAGCAGCCATTTGAATCCAAAAGTAATGAATGTCATGAGACACAGCTTTGTTTGTTTGATTTACCGAAGTCCGGATTCATGCAACTTTGAGTTTATTAGGTAGGCTGACGACCTAAAGCACTTCCACTGTTCTTCCCATCCAGCTCTTTACTAGTCATAGTGTTGAGTCAGCTGTCAATCAACCAATAAATCTCCACTGCCCCTGTGGACAATTCACACGCCAGCCACGTAAAAAAATCTCAAAAGAACAATTACTGCGCATTTGGTACAGAAAACCATTTGGCATTAAAATAAATCTGTTCAAACGTGTGTTCTTCCTGAGCAGGCGGGGCTAAAAGTACGTAGTATGTAGCAATTTTTCTACAATTATGTTTTGAAGCTAGATTTATCACCCCCCCCCCCCCCCTCACAAAATCACACCGTCCTGCCTGTCCCTACGACTGTAAGGCTCCTTCCCACACTACGCACACTCGACTTACCCCCGCACCCCTAAATCTCCCTCCCGCCCGTCCGTCCGTCCGTCCGTCCGTCAAGCAGGAGAGCCAATCACAGCGCAATGAAATGCGTGAAAGCAGGGACCCCGTAAAACGGAACGCCACACAAGATATACTGAGACACGACAGTCAGAAGACCGTCCAGGTCGGGTTTCATTCCCAACACCTTATTTTTTTTATGGTTGCGGACATTTCTGAACACAAGGAGACATTAAAGACCCATTCAAGCCGTGCGGTAGGTCTGACTTTACGTCCTGTGAGATTCTGGGGAGCGTTGTGGATGATCTTCAGAGCCCTCTGTGATGTGTGGATACAGGGCTGTGGTTCTGCACGGTTCCCGAGGCTAATTAGCAACAGAAACCCAACCGCAGCGCTTCCAGGAGATCAGCAAACGTGCGACATCCACAAGCAGCCAGCTGAATTACGGGAATGGTGACTCACCGAATCACCATTATTCCCAAAGTGGTGACGCACACCATCGGTGCCTTCAAACTCCTAATGTGGTTTTAATGCATAACATTTTCACCCAACGCCCTTCTGAAGCTGGAAATGTGTGCAGCTTTGAAAAGCGACTTGGAAATACACAAATCTTAATATAAAATTTGAATACAGCACATTAAATTCTGGCATTTAGTAGATGCCCTTTTGCAGAGGAACGTAGAGAGATTATGTTTTAAGGCTGGAGAGTTTACTGAAGCTATTGAGGGGATATCGGCAGTGAGAATCGACAGCCACAGGAGCGGGTCGGAGGCAGCGGTGAGAATGTAGAGTTAAGGAAGGCCACAGGAGCGGGTCGGAGGCAGCGGTTCTGCTGGGTTCTGACCTGCGGTGTCGGTGGGACAGGTGAGTGTGCAGGGGTCTCTCCGGGTCAGAGTGGATCTCGCTGTCATCGTCCTCTTCCTCCTCAGACTCCTCATTCTCATCCGAGTGGAGGTCCTGGATTATCGACCGCAGGGGGTCCAGCACTGAGAGAGAAAGAGAGAGAGAGAGAGAGAGAGAGAGAGAGAGAGAGACAGAGAGGGAGAGAGAAAGAGATAAACTCTTCATTGGGACATAGTTCAAAAAGAGAAATTACAGAACTTCAAAAAAATCACCAGCACGTGATCCTGCAAATTACTGGCATTTCTTCTTTCTTTGGCAAATGATGGCAAATAAAATACCTCACCTGCAAATCTGTATGTTTGTACTTCTACAACATTTCAGCAACTGAAATGCTTTCTCATCTTTTATCATATGCAAATACACAAATCAAATCAAAATGGCAACCAGCATATATGCTCCTGCAAGTCGTAATAATGACTGTATTCAGAATCTGAAATGCTTGAAGGGCATTCTGTACTGCGAATGTAAAATTGCGCTTTTAATCTCAAATTCTGAACTGAAATGAGCATCCCACAGTAAAATGGAAAATCATCTCTGACAGAGGACGTTTAACTCCAATGGAGAGAGCCTGCTCCCTGCGGGGTTCATATAAACCCTGTTAGAGCTGATTTAAAGCTGAGGGTTTACAGCGCAGTGGAGCGGACTCTCAGGGCAGTGAGCGTGGCATTATGGGAATGAACCCATTCGATGTGAATATCGCTTTACACAGAGCAACTCCCCCAACGGGAACGAAACGCAACTGTTCACATTCCAGAAACATCTCACGCCCTGCAGAGCTGCACAGCTGCCGCCTGAGGCCTAACTCTGCGGCAATCTCAGAGTAGAGCAGATCTAGGATCATCCATCCATCCATTATCCATACCCGCTAAATCCATCCATAATCTAACCCGCTTAATATCTTATCTAATGCTATTCATCATTATCTAACCCGCTAATCCATCCATATCAACCTCTTATTCCACCATATCTAACCTCTTATTCACCTTATCAACCCTATTCACCCTTATCTAACCTCTATCCCCTTATCAACCTCTATTCACATTCTAACCCTTATCCCTTATCTAACCCTATTCATCCATTATCTAACCCTATTCCATCATTATCTAACCCTCTTATTCCACCCATTATCTAACCCTCTTATTCCATCCATTATCTAACCCTCTTATTCCATCCATTATCTAACCCTCTTATTCCACCCATTATCTAACCCTCTTATTCCACCCATTATCTAACCCTCTTATTCCACCCATTATCTAACCCTCTTATTCCATCCATTATCACCTCTTATTCCATCCATTATCTAACCCTCTTATCCACCATTACAACCTCCTATTTCACCCATTATCTAACCCTCTTATTCCACCCATATCTAATGTATTCACATTATCAACTCTTATTCATCAAACTATACCACTTTCAGCCATTATCTAACCTGTGTGCACCCTGAAATGGACTGGTAACCTGCCCAGGGTATATTCCTGACTTTCACCCAATGCACGCTGGGATAGGCTCAAGCACCTCCACAGGACCCTGACCAGCAACAAGCAAGTTAGATAATGGATGGATGAGTCTAGGCCATGGACAGGGAATGATGAATAGGAAGTACACAGCAATATATTGTAAATATAATGACAAACATATTTCACAGCAGTGTGATGTAGAGCAGTATCTGAAAGCAGCAGTAATTTGTATATTTGCCCGTACACTGCACATTCATGTGGAGAAGAAATACAGAGGAATAAAATATCCTCACAGAAACAGAATACCCTAACAGGGCATTCGGGGGGCAGGGTGAGTTACCCACCTTGGCGTTTCTGAGGGGGGGTCAAGCTGGATTTGGAGCTGCAGCTGGAACTGGCTGGGCTAGGCTGCTCTGACTGGGGGGGGGGGGAGAAAGAAACAAGTTAAAATACACAGCACCCCTGCTGCGCTGCTTCTGCCTCTTTACTGAAGGGAACCTGGCGTTCTGGAACATTCCGGCACACAGGCTCGGACATACATTCTTTCTGATTTTCTGAGCAACTGGCAGGCAATCAAACAGAAAGGGAAACTGACAGATGACAGAACAGGGAGAGAAGCTGAGGCTTCATTATGAGTGAGCTGATAAAGAGTTTGCTCTGCTACTTTGAGAAGGATGGGCGTGCCACTATCCGGAACAATTCTGCAACGTTCTCACAGCATCACTTGTGTGAATGTTATGGGTCTGCACCGTGCATGATCTTAATACAGAAGGTGAGCACTTATGGAGACAACAACAGCAACAACAAAACCTACGTACACTGTCTTAATAAGCAATTCTGTAAATACACCTCCAACACATTCAAAGCCACTGACCCCCTCCTCTGTACAGGGGGACATCGCTGTCGGGAAGGGGAGGGCGGGGCGGGGCGTCGCCATGGTAACGCGGGTAATAAAAGCCCCCGGGGCATTAAATCACCGGGCGGACGGGCGGGCGGCGCTCCGCGGCAGGCGGGCGGGCCGATCAGAGGGCCGGCGCCGAATTCTCCGGCTCATAAACCCGGGTCATTATCTCCCCGGGCCGTCTCCACGCAGGTGGCTCTGACGGGGTTAACTGCCCCCCCCCCCCCCATCATAAATCACCCCCCCCCCACCCCCCATCCCAAACCCGCCTCCCTACAGCACAGCGGGTTTTAGAACCTCCCCTACCCACGGTGTGCCCACCTCCACAGAAAGGGCCCCGCCCCACTCTGCCCAGGGGCCAGCTGTGGCTCCGCCCCCTAACACATCTGTAGCCCTCAGCCCCCCTCCCCCCCCCAAACACCCCCCCACCCCAGAATGAATGCACATCCAGCTAAAGCAGCTGCCATACAGCACTGCCATACAACTCTCTCATCTGAGCCCATCATTGCGTTTCGCAGGGGAGAACAAACCCTTTCGATTGCTTAATACAGGACAGTGATTGACAGCTCACTGTAGGTCCACCCATCAGAAAATACATGAAACCGCATTGTGCTGTCACTACATATCAGGCAAGAGATTTATGCAGAAGCAGGTAAGTTTTTTTATTTTTACAAGGATGATTACCCAATACCTGCTAAATACCAACGACTTCCTCAGTACCATTAACCATCACAGTCAAAGAACCTGTGCAATTACAGCTACTTTGTATTTTAAATGTCATATGATAAAGATGTGCACTCTTTTTTTGTTCAAATTTACGAAGAGGATAAATGCTGCCATTTCTCTTTCGTACATCTTTCCTAAACACCAGCGCTGGAGGTCTTGCACGGTGTACATTCTGTGTGTGGACGTTCACCCCAAGCTCACTTCCGATTGGCAGCCCACAGAGCAGATGCACCACTGATTGGTTAAAAGGTAAAATGTTACATTTGACACTTAGCAATACAGAAGGAACTCCAAATGAGAAAAACCAACTTTATTGGCTTCAAGAACAAAAAACAAATTAATTTAAAATCTCAATGGAATTAAATAGGTTTGATCACATAACATTGGTTATTTATGAATGGCTATTAAAGAATGAAGACATGATTGAACAGGGTCTTAAAGAAAGAAACTTCCTTAAGTGCCTGTCACTTCCCCCATCATATCCCATCTGTCTATATAAGGAAGTGGCCTGAGAGGGAGGGATTAGACAGATGTCAATCAATTTTGCTCAGCAAGGGACCGGGTTAAAACTACGACTAATGCTCTTCAGTGGGGGAAAAAAACTCAACATTTGTGCCCCAGCAGTGGCAAATTAATATCCAACAAAAGCACAGTTTCCCAAAAAAGTAGTGATGCGATAGGAGCATTACTGAAAAAAAAAATATTCAAAAATGTGCTTTAATTCCACTGCGAACCAAATGATCAAAAAAATAAATAAATTCAACCGATCCCACAGCCGCACAACACCTTTGTTTCCTTAACCACTGCCAACCAGGGGAATAATTCACACCACAGCGGGCTGAATGAATTAATATACGTCTTGGTGATGCTGTTAGTGCTTGTAGATATAAATGGCTTATGGAAGACATTTGACTGACAGGGTGAAAACAACCTGCATGGGGGGGGGGGGATGAAATGAGCCAAAAATGCTTCTGTTTCACACGGAGTAAGATGGATGAGCTCCTCTGACGACACTGCATTCATAATCAGGTCTGCATTCTTCACTCATTTATGTTGAAAATTGCAGAGCAGTTCAGTGAAATGAAAGAAAACTTGTTTCATTCGTTCAAACGCCAAAGCCAAGAGCGCAAAAAAAGAAGAGAAAAGACCTCCTTATCTCAGCTTTAAAAAGTTATACGGGGTCTTTTAAGGAGGCCATAAGCACGTTGTAAATGGCTCTGTGTGAGCAGCAGACATTATTTTCCCAAAGGGGAGGGGGGGGGGGACCCCCATCGCCCCCCAGGCCCCAAACCCAGAGCCCCTCTTAAGGAGCAGTGTCCTGAAAGCGAAAGGACTCTTTAAAAAGCCCCTCCCGGCTCGCAAGTCTGCATCGCGTGTGAAACTCAGACGCCTCCCCACAAAACCTCGCTGTGGAGCCGCTCACTGCCCCCGCGTGGGGCAGCTCTGTGGGGCATTTAACTGCCGCATCGCAGGCGGGGGGTAAAATTCCAAAGGGTAAAAAAAAGAAAAGAGAAAGCCGTCCCCAACAAACGGCTATTAAAAGCTAATCCCTGCTGGCGGGGGCCGGGGTAGGAAATCTGAACGGACTCTTTTACGGTAATCCCAATTAATTTGTTTGCATTCCTCCCAGATGATCCGGCAGAGGGATGCAGCCGGAATTCTGCGGAATTCTGGCACGGAATGCTGCTCTGTTTCAGTTCCCTTTTATTAAGAATAAAAATAAATAAAAACTAAAATACATTATAAATTCTGCAGCATGAAAGTTAATTTAATAAAGGACAGGCTTGTTTATGACCTTTTCAGTTTAGAACCAAAACCTTAAAAAACATGCAATCTGCCAGGGAACTGTATATGAAAAGGACTGTATTCAGGCTGTCTACTCAAACAAAGCGACAGGGTGACTTCTACAGACATGCTGCTGGCTGATGTGTGTGTGCTTATGACTGAGGCTCTAAGACTGAAACTTCAGCGTGAAAAGCAGAGACCTGTGGAACCTTTTTTCTCATCGCTGCCCACACATAAATGAAACATATATACACACTCACACTCATACACACACACACACGCGCCACGCACGCACGCACGCACACAGACACACACACATTCTCTCTCACACGCACGCATACACACACAGACACACATGCACGCATGCACACACTCACACACACACGCAAGCATGCACACACACACAACGCACACACCACACACAGACAACACACACACACACACAAAGACACGCACACAGTGCGACTATATTCCATGCTTCTAAGGGAAGCCTTAGACGAGGAGGCACACATGCAGACCTAACGGTTTTAAAGGGTGCAGGAGAGAATGCACATGGTCACCGGTCTTAAGTTCTCCTCAAGGCTGTTTACCGTCCATTTGTCTGTCTGGACAAAGAGCTGACACCGAACGCACAATGGGGGTGCCCCCCCCCCCCGACCCCCACCTCCACAAAGCAAAGTAACGCAGAGCAAAAACCTCTGCCCATATATGGATTTCCGGATCAGAGGAGAATTTCTCTACGAGGAAAATGAATGGAGTGTTACATGCAGTAACCCTCCCTGTCACAGACTGTGATTTAAGCTGACGTTATATGGTTTATCCGGACACATTTCACTCTTAAGTGGCACTGGATCCACTGCATTCCGTTTCCGCTTTCCAAACCGAAGTAATTATTCAGCTAACAGATGACTGAAATAACATAAAGCTATAACATAACATATATAACATGAAATGAATCCCGTCCCAGTAGCACCGGGTAAGACTACACGCGTTCCTTCGCCACTCAGATACTTCCGCTGTTTGGTTTGCGGAGGGGTTTCTTGCAGTTGGTGACCTCGACACGCCGTTTGGTGCATCTGAGGGGTTTCTCACAGTGGCAAACACGGATTTTAATTTTAGGTTTTATTTGCTTAGCAGATGCTCTAATCCAGTAAGACTCGCATATGCATATATAGGCTATATATACATATTTATATATATATATTTTTACATATTATATATTTATGCAGCTGGAAAAGCACTTCAGGCTTAATACTCCGATCAGAGTACAAAGCCCCTCAGGAGACTGAACCCTGCAACCTCCTAGTGCAAGGTCCCGCTCCCCAGCGACTGACAACACACTGCGCTTGTTTTAATGCAGTTATCGGGTTCATTAAAACGAACTAAAACCACATTGTGTTCTTGTCAGCGCTAACAAAAAAACAGGACCAAGAGAAACTAAAGGCCTCTTCTTCCTATGATGGTGGCAGCCAAAAGGAACAGTGCAGATTCTGATAGGTTGCCACCCGTGTCTCTGCCGCGTGATTGGTTGTCGTCCGTATCTCCGGCGCGTGATTGGCTGTCGGGCTGCCGCAGCCCCATTCAGACGGCAGTAAATCTCAGAGTGCTGCAGTGATTTACGGCCCTTGTCTCCCCTGACTGAAGGGGGGGGGGGGGGGGGGCAGTCATTTTTAGGGCCCAATAAACAGGCTTCAGGAGTGGCCGGGCCCCACCAGGCTGCTCTATTCAATTTACAGACGGGGGGAGGGGGGTGTAGGGGGGTGGCTCTTTACGGGAACAGACACAACCTCAAACTGAGCTGAGGAGGGGGGGGGGGTGGGATGGGGGTTGGGGGGTGCAGCCAAAAACCTGAGGTGTCAAAAGTGTCGACCCTGCATCCCCCCCCAGCACAGAGTCGGCACCCCTGATTTCTGAAGTGATTAGGATTCCATATGTCTCTCCGGAGAGACCCCACGCTGGGGTCCCACACGCGTTAGCCCTGGGGGGGGGGGGGGGCATACCTGACCGCCCAGGTAACACTCACTCCCCCACGATGCAGGAAGGCTGGGCTGCCTGAGAGTCTGTGGGAGGGAGCTGGGCTTGTGCTCGTAAGGCTGAGGGGTCAAGGGTCAAAGGTCAAGTCCTAGTTGCGTGCAGCGGGCCTGCTGGCTGGGCCTGGCATCTGGGAATTATGGGAAGGGAGCTGGGTATGGGCTTGTGTGCGGTAGGTTTTAGGGTCAAACCCCAGGTTGGGATGTCTGTGTGTGTGGGGGGGCTGGGGGTCACTGGTCGGGGGAAAAAACCTGCACACACCATACATGGAGGGCAGAAATGTGAGCGTCTCTAAGGTTAGCAACAAATGTTCCAAATAAAACAGAAAAGAGCAGAACAAAACTCTACATGTTAATACACTCAGTTTTTCACTCACTAAGCCATCCTGGGTCCTGTTCTTAAGAGCTTAAAAGCTCCACCAGTAACGAAACCATCTGAGCCAGCGCTGCCTCAGTCTGCTCCCACTGCAGAGAGTTACTGCTGAAAACAAACTGAGAGCAGCTGAAGCACTGCACTGAGGCCAACACTGGAGCATCCACAGATCACCACTCAGCACTGAACACTGAACACAGAGCACAGGGAACTAAGCACAGAGCACAGGGCACTGATCACTAAACACAGATCACAAAGCACTGAGCACACAGCTCACAGCCATTACCCATGGTGCACCTTGGGGAGCCTGCGCCGGTCGAGCTGAGAGAGCCTGTGAGAGCAGACGGGTGAACACGGCCGGCCTGTGCGTGAGGTGTGTGTGAGGTGTGTGTGTAGCCTGTGTGAGATGTGTGCGGGGTGTGTGTGAGACGTGTGTGTTGCCTGTGTGAGGTGGGTGAGGCGTGTGTGCGGTGTGTGTGTAGCCTGTGTGTAGCCTGTGTGAGGTGTGTGTGCGGCGTGTGTGTAGCCTGTGTGAGGTGTGTGTGTAGCCTGTGTGAGGTGTGTGTGTAGCCTGTGTGTAGCCTGTGTGCGGAGTGTGTGTAGCCTGTGTGAGGTGTGTGTGTAGCCTGTGTGTGAGGTGTGTGTGTAGCCTGTGTGAGGTGTGTGTGAGGTGTGTGTGAGGTGTGTGTGTAGCCTGTGTGTGAGGTGTGTGTGTAGCCTGTGTGTAGCCTGTGTGAGGTGTGTGTGAGGTGTGTGTGAGGTGTGTGTGTGAGGTGTGTGTGAGGCGAGGAGGGTGTCTCTCTCCCCACCTCCCCGACGGCGGGAGATTAAAGGGGAATCCTCAGGCATTCGCTGGCCTCTTTATACCGCCCTGGTCCTGAGCCCTAAAACCATAAATCTGCCCCCCTCCTGCTTTCTCTACCCCCCCCCAGCCCCAATAAAAGAGCGGGCGGCTGCCTTTGTGTGAGGTTTCTGAAGTCAGAGGGAGCGGGGGGGGCAGGCCCCCCCCGGTGCTTTTCGGAGGGAGCCCCGTGCTCTTTTAACGTCCCGACACGGAACCCGCGGCATTTCCGACTTCACGCCGCGTAAATCACCCGCCAAAGGGCGTCCGTCGCCCACGGCAGCGCCACGCACGTTTCCGCCAGGGGGGGGCCGGGGGGAGGGGTGCGTTCCAAACCCAGCACCGGGGGGGGGGGGGGGGGTCTCAAACCGCAGCCCTTCTGCTTCTCGGTGAGTTTCAACACCTTCGTATGTGTAATTTACACCACTGGAAACGCTAAAGGCTAAAGGCTAAAGGCTAAGGCGATCGCCCACCGCGCTTTCACGGGCTACACCAGCAGCCGCTTGACAGGAAACCACAAAAACCTGAAGGCACTCTGGGTCTCCAGGACTGGAGTTAAACCTGCAGATACTCTGGGTCTCCAGGACTGGAGTTAAACCTGAAGGTACTCTGGGTCTCCAGGACTGGAGTTAAACCTGAAGGTACTCTGGGTCTCCAGGACTGGAGTTAAACCTGAAGGTACTCTGGGTCTCCAGGACTGGAGTTAAACCTGAAGGTACTCTGGGTCTCCAGGACTGGAGTTAAACCTGCACACACTCTGGGTCTCCAGGACTGGAGTTAAACCTGCAGACACTCTGGGTCTCCAGGACTGGAGTTAAACCTGCAGACACTCTGGGTCTCCAGGACTGGAGTTAAACCTGCAGATACTCTGGGTCTCCAGGACTGGAGTTAAACCTGCAGACGCTGCGGCCCTCCAGGACTGGAGTTAAACCTGAAGGTACTCTGGGTCTCCAGGACTGGAGTTGAACCTGAAGGTACTCTGGGTCTCCAGGACTGGAGTTAAACCTGCAGATACTCTGGGTCTCCAGGACTGGAGTTGAACCTGAAGGTACTCTGGGTCTCCAGGACTGGAGTTAAACCTGAAGGTACTCTGGGTCTCCAGGACTGGAGTTAAACCTGCAGACGCTGCGGCCCTCCAGGACTGGAGTTTTGAGATCCCTGCTTTCCATAAATGAAGATACGGGACGGTACGAGCGGACCAGCTAAATCTGCTCGAGCTACAAGAATCAATGCGAAGAGATATTTTTGTTTCATCTCAAAGGACACATCTCCGTAGGCTGAGGCTTTTTCCATCCATGACATCGGGATCCATCAGGGGGTCCTTGAAGGTGCTGTAGGGGGTCCCTGGCCAGACCTGATATGCATTGATTTTGGAAAATATTTCCTTTTTTAAAAAATAGAACCCTTTTCAACTCATGATAGCGGTCCCCCTGGATGCCTTTGAGCCTGGGTAGGGGGGTCCCATGATCAGAAAAGGTTGAAAGTCCCCTGGCCTATAAGACTAAAATAACCTACTCTAAGGCCGAACAGGTCAAGCTGAATTTGTGTCGATGGAGAAGTCAGTTGCCAGTCAAACACACACAGCACTAAAGGATACCCTCATCACCTCTCAGCCTCTCTCAGACCACGGTAACAGGAAGCAGTCGAGGGAGGGGGCGGGACAGACACCCCTTTGAAGTTTTACGGGCTTCCTGTACGGAAGGCAGTCAGTAAAACCTGAATGCAATCCCAGGAAGTCCTGCAGCTCTATGGCCGCTGTGTCCAATATGCTAATAGGCAGACGATTATGATGTCATAATAATGGAAGATGATGTCATAATTGTGCTCCACTGAACCTCCCCTTCCTACTACAATAAAGCAGCTGTTACCCCCCCCCCCCATAAAGCACTAGGCCTAGTGGGGAGGTGTGTGAGCACAATTATGACAGAGAGAAAGAGATTGTGGGGGGGGGGGGGGCGGGAATACCAGTTCTCACCATGACCAAAATAGACCAACAACAGGCCAAATCGCTGTAGAAAAAAACTTTTTCTTGCTTTTAATTAAGTCAAAGTTAAGGACAAATGTTGACGGAATCCCAGCTATTGTCCGTGAAACCTTTGAGACGTTGGTGAAATGCCTGATGGGAACTGTAGTACGACAAGATTCGATACAGATTAAAGATCATCTACACGTTACAAACAACCGCTCTCACCTCGTACTTGGGGGAAGCGTTGTCGTCTGTGTCGGAGTCGTTGGGGTCCACCAGGTCCTGGAACGGGGGCAGGGAGGGGACCGTCCTGCTCCTCTCCGCCAGGTCGCCCCCGCCCGCCTCCTTACGCTCGGCCGGACGGGCCCGCCTCCTCTCCTTCAGGAGCCGCGCGTCCGAGTGGTGTTGCCGCGGCAACGAGTCCGAGGGCTCCTTCCTGCTCTGCTTGGCGGGGTGATGGTGGGCGGCGTCGGCGGCAGGCCTCTTGGCGCCAGCCTTGGCGTTGGCCTGCGGCGGCGCCTCCGGGCGGCCCTCCCGGGTCACGGCCTTGGGCTCCTTGAAGCCGGTCTTGGGCCAGGCGTCCCGCTGCGGCTGGCTCTCTTTGGGCTGGCGGGACGGGTCTTTGGGCGGTCTCTGGGGCTCCCTGGGCGGGGCTCTGAAGGCACTCTTGGGCTCTCGGGCGTCTCTGGGGGGTCGTTCGCGGTGCTCCGCCGCGAGCTTCGCCGTGGAGACGCCGCCGCCGTTGCCGCCGCTGCTGGAGCTGAGCGTGCTCCTGGACCCCTCCTGCAGAGAGAGGCAAAGCAACGCAGGGTCTGCAGGTTTAACTCCAGTCCTAGAGACCTGCTGTGTCAGCAGGTCTTGTGTTTTGCTTTCAAAAGGTCAGTTTAAGCCTTTAGACACAAAAAAATCAGTCGACACCGTCTTCTAGGACGGAGTCTGAGATCCCTGCTCTTACGCCCATTTATTTTCACCCTGAAGTCCGCAACTCAGCCGTGCAGCTCCTGGGCCTGCAGGACCGGGCAGCTCACACTGCTGCTGCAGTTCCCTCCTCAACCACAGGAGGCACTCTGTCTTTCGTTTTTGAACGGGCACAAAAAAATTTCCAGTAAATCTTTGCGTATAACAGTTCTGCTGCAGAGTTTTGCAGAAGGGTTATATATATCTGTCAGCAAGATGCAGACAGAGCCGTGGAAAGGTACTTTAATGTGAATCTCTTGCACAGTCTCATCTGTAAAATATGTACAAAAATGGATGTGAAAATACGTAACAGGCATAAATCAAACTCATTAAAAAAATAAATAAATAAATATTTATTTATTTTTATAGGTTTCCCGGCTCAGGTTTTACCCCCTGCCCCTCAGGTGTGCAGCCGAGAGAGGAAACAGACGGGGGTGGGGGGGGGGGGGTATCCCAGGTTTAGGACAGCGAGTCGCCCGTTCGCCCGCATGCAGGCTCACAGCGGGACGTCCCGGAGCGACTGCGCTCGCAGAGGCTAACGGCGGCTGAGTGGCAGTCGCTAAGGGACTCTCCGTCTCATTCAGAGATACATGGGGAAAAAGGGGGGGGGGGGTGGAAAAAAGCAGTAAAAAGTGAGGGGAAAATAAAGAACACTTGAGCTCAGACTTTGGCAGGCGGAGGCGTGGAGAATGTTTTGACTTCTCTCGGAGGGGGGGAGGGTGGTGTGTGGGGTCGGGGGGGGGATGCAGCACATGTGCGATCGATTGGTTGCCGTGGGCAACGTCCAGATGGACGAGAGCGCTCGGTCCCCTGACCGGACAAGTCCAATCAGCCCCCACTCAGCCCCGCCCCCCTGCCCAACCCCCCCCGGACAGCCCGTGCAGTAAAGCCGTTAGGCAGTCTAGACACTGGGGCAGCTTTTACTACCCCTAAAAACTTTACTCTGTCCTCCCGTCCCGACCTCCGACCCCCCCGGCTTAAAGCCGCTTCTCTCTCACAAAAACCAGCCCCCCCCCCCGCCCCTCCTCACTTTCAGCTCCCGCTGACTAAATGAAAAAAAGTAGTGTTACACATCCCAAGTGGGTCGTCCCGTGACAAATCACCTCAATTTGGCCCGATATCCTATGAGGCTTTCTTAAAATTTGGCGCAATCATTTTTTTTTGTGTAAGGATTGTGTGATCGTTAAGAAGTGCAATATGACTCATTTGCCTGTTTGTCTGGATGCTTTTCAATTTCACCAAGACTGGCTTCCAAAAACAATCACCATCAAATGTGGCAAATTTGAAAGGTTTATACAGCCGAATATAAAACATACAGCAGCAAGCGCAATATGACACCTGACAATAAGCAGCATCTTAAATGAATCGTCTACAGATACAGTCTACAGACAAAAAATTGAATTACGACAGTAAATGAACCACGTTTCATGTTTTCGTAAATAAACAAACTTTATATGTGTTTTTTGAAACTTCGGCTGTATGGGCGATCGCTTCAACTGATAATCGTTTGCGATTCATAATGACAAAGCTTGGCTGCATCCGCTCAACGGACAGAACTGGAGGCGCTCAGTCAGTCAAGCATATTGATGAGGTAATCGTGACTTCATAAGTCACAATGGAACGGCTGTATGAAGTGTAAAACTTGTAGGTGGGGAGGACCAGTATGGCCCAGAACAGGCCTGGATAAGAGGTGCCAGTGTGCTAAGGGAAACCTCAGAGGGCGGTCACACACAGTGAGTATGGAGAGAACAGTCTCCATCCATACCCGCAGTGTCACTCAGCATGAGAGTGTGGTTTAAGGGCTAGTCACAACATGGTCGTTTAGCTGGCTATGCAGAAGCCTGATACGACATTAAATAAACTTTCTTTTTTTTAAACGCGCAAATACATATTTCAAAACACATTTATGTGGAACGTTGCCCATCGCCATCTACAGTTACACGCAGGTCCCGTCTCTAGGCGGGAGGGGAGGGCGAGGGTGGGGGGCAGACTCTACTCCTCCGAAAATCTCATTACTGCAGTTCAGGACATCGACCGCACTTATAACTGTCACACATGGAGTAGAAGGTTCCAGAAGGTTCCAGGTTCCCACAGAAGCCTTTCTGTAGCCTCAGCTCCTTCTCCTCAACACTCCAACAGAGATCTGGAAGGTGTTAGTCTGACTTAACACGCTTTCAAACACACCCGTACGGAGATGTATCTCGTGTTAGCCTCACACACACACACACACACACACCGTTACAGGGACGCAAAACAACCTTGATGGCAAGCGATAGTAACAATATTAATCATCTTATTTAACCTTTACTTAATCAGGTAAAAGTGATTGAGAACAAATTCTCATTTACAGTACAACACCTGGCCTGGCCATCATCTTCATACTCGTCATGAAGCTCTTTTTGAGGACATTCACTTGGTGATCACTTTCTGCATCCAGCTAAAACCCCATCCATTGGCTTTATTTATAAACATCGGCTGAGGTTTCACACGCACCGCGCCTCAAGTCAAACATGTGGAGCGGTGATTATACAGTAAACCTCTGACGCGTTTTCAGAAGGACAACTGTGCAGCAGCTGACCTTTAACTGAGTGCGCCTGAAGTTGTAAACACCTCTACTCTGTGTTTAATTAGTCTTTTCTGTCCACTCCTTTCTCAAAAGAAAGTACCCTTTGTTGCAAAGTACCCAGCGTGCCAAGATCTAAGACGTCACACTTGCCCGTTTGGGGAAAAAGGACCGGAAGAACTCTTTCCGTTTTACTGGGGTAATCACATCCCACATGCTGAACTATCAGGTGGGTGACCACTGTATACACAGCACTGAACAGTCGGGCTATTTTTCTGACCCAAATTCGTCTAGAAGTGAGCTGTCACAGCGGACAAATAACGAGCACTACCTTCGGCAACGATCCAATCAAAATCGAGCCACGCTCCAAATGATTTCCAAAGGACGAAATCCTTCAGAAACAAAACTGATCCCCATTTTACTTTTACAAAAGAAAAGTAAGAAGAGGTGGCACAACAGTAGTCTTACTGGACCACGTGGAGCCATTTTGCAAACGCAAGTTCGTTTTTTAAATCCTGTTCCAACATGGGCAGTATTGTACAATGACAGGGTTCCACATTTCCTTCAAAAGTAGAATCTGACAACAAGATTCACACCTGTACAGTTCAGCTCCAAGACAATAACAAAAAATAAAATAAAAAAAATAACAATCAATTTTATGTGCCCTCAAAAAAAGCAAATGAACATTCACATCATGATTAAGTTTATACACACAGGCGGTTTACATTGGCAGGCTGGGCATTTCCATCTCATGCAGGAAACAGGAAACATGAAAACTGCTTTATTAAAAAATCATGCAAAGGGTCAGGTTCTAAAATTATGACCCGACTGCACACGGAAAATGGAAGCCATTGTAGCCGTTGGAGCCGTGCCTGTGTGTCAGCGGCTAAACGAGCCAAAATGGCAGCCAAATGAGCCAAAATGGAGCAATTTCAAACGTTTACACATCGCGCTCGCCGCTGCACATCCTTTCCTGTTCTGTAACGCGGCGGGAACACAAGGCTCGTCTTTTCAAATGCTGAAGAAGAAAAAAGAAAAGCCTAACTCTGAGCTTTAAGGCAAAGAACATTATATAAACACCTGAGATGGCGCTGTGCACTCGACCTCGTTACGGGTTTGCCAGACGCGCGGCTTACGCGGTGGTGACTCTGAAGGGCGACGCCCGGAGCGGGAGCAGTACCTGGACATCTGGAGTGACCTTTGACCCCTGGGAGGGCCTGGCCCTCTTGGCGTCGGAGAAGGTGAGGGTCACGGAGCCGCTGTGGAGGGAGGGCAGCCTCAGGTGCTGTCTGAAGAGGGACGACGCCCCTTCCTGCATCACCATCACCTGGAGACAGGTAAACACAGCAGACTGAAGACCGTCGCTCTCCAGTGCGTCCAGAGTAATTACCCTAACCCTAACCCTAACCCTAACCTGGAGACAGGTAAACATAGCAGACTGAAGACCAGCTCTCCAGTGCGTCCAGAGTAATTACCCTAACCCACCACCTCACAACGCCATGCACTTTAAACAGGGTTTGCTCCAGGGAAGAAATCACTGTGCTGTTTGCATGCGCTTGTACATCTTTTCCCAAAGTGACAGCTATTCAAGCCCGAAACATCCAAACATCCCCCGATTTCACCACAGGTCAGGCATCTTTTTCAACACAAGCGTCCTTCTTCTCACACCAAGCCCACCGCCCCTGTGCATGACCGAAACAGCGATGATTCTGGTCTCATCGGACCACAACACCACCCGGTACGGATCACAGGTGCACTACCGACAGCCAGCACCTTCTGCTCTACTTCCTGTATGTACGGCACACGCCACTGCACAACGAAATAATCCAAACACTCCAGACATTTTTTGGTCAGGGTGTGGCCTTAATGCATTATGATGAAAGAAGGTCTTTAGGAGTGCAAAGAACCTTTACACGGAATTCTTCAGCAGCGTCTGAGCGTGCTCAGTTGTGCTTCACGGGAGCTATGCTGAAATCAGTGAAGCTAGGCTGTGTGAGAGGCCAGCCAAGGACACGAGATTCTGCTGGAAACTGTGACCTCTGACCTCCTTTACAGAATGTAAATAATTACACTGCTTTAGTCCCAATCAGGACACAAGTGCGTCCCTAAGGTTTTTTTTTTGCAGTTTCACAAGCAAAACTGTCAAGAGACCTGCTGTGATAAGACAATCTAACAAAAGACAAAGTCATTTTAGCATGGCAAAACAGCAGTACAAATACCACTAAAAGCTTTTTCCAATTAAGTGATCTACATAAACTTTTAAAGAGCATTTAAATCCTTACTTTACAGTCTTCTGCGCTTCTTTTATGAGGATCTCTGTACTGTCAAGGACAAGGAAGAGAAGAATTTAGAGCACAAACACACTCCCTCCACAGTCTCACACGCACACACACACACACACACACGCACGCACGCACGCACGCACGCACGCACACTCATTCTCACACGCACACTCACACACACAAACCCACTCTCACACACACACACACTCTCTCACACACGCACACTCTCTCTCACACACACACACACACACACACACACACACTCTCTCTCACACACACACACACACACACTCTCTCACACACACACATGCACACGCACACACACACACTCACTCGTAACCAGATCTATTTTAAGAGCTGAAGAGCTTTCACCGGCTGCCAAAACAATCAGGGAAATTGCAGCCAGGTTCTCTGCAGCCTGACAGACGCTTTGGGAAACTTCACCTCAGAATCAGCGCACGGTTTCCCTCCTTCTCATTCGCCCGGTGGACCGACCCACACCGGCTCCGCCTCAAATCAGCTTCTCATGCCAAATTTACACATCCACCCATAACACGGTCCAAAAGAATTTAACCATTTGCAGCAATCCAATAATACAGGTGTGTTTGAATGCAGGCTATGGCAAGTATGATATTTACCATTTACATGAAAAATACTTTTTTTTTTTTTTAACTACCAAAAGTGTTAGGTTCAATAAAATATAATAACATCAAATTACATGGAAGTTTGGCTGACAAAATCCATAACTATAAATATAGCATAATTTGTATTACTGATAACAGTTAGAAAAGGACACCGGACCAAGAGATTGATCCCTTGAGAACAGAGTTCACAGAGTTTATTTAACACTGAGCATTTTACGGTGAATGAGATAATTACTGATAAGTCTGTTAAAAAGGCGTTTAAGTCGCTCTGAATTAGGAGCGTCTGCTAACAGGCAGAAACGCGTGGTAATGTAGCGGCTCCCTGGCGCTGAACGGGCCCTGAGTCAGGTGACCCGCGCGCGGGGCGTTCCGTCTCCACTGGCGGGAAGCTCAAGGGAACGGAAGCCAAAGGACGGGAGAGCACACTCCTTCGGACGAACTACGCTAGGTCGCCGTGGGCAACCGTGACCGTTCTGAGCCTCTCGCCAGCGCGCACACACACACACACACACACACACACACACACACTCACACACTCACACACTCACACACTCACACACTCACACACACACACACTCACACTCACACACACTCACACTCACACACACACACACACACACACACACACCTCACTCACACACACACACACACACACACACACACACACACACACACACACACACACACACACACACACACACACACACACACACACACACTCACCCCGCCAGCCTTCAGCAGCTTGCGGCCAAACTCCTCGGTGGGCTTGTTGAAGGTGAGCTTCTCGCAGCGCAGGTGGTTGACGGGCGGGTGCCCGTCCAGGTGCAGGAACAGGTCGTAGTCGAACCGCACCTTCTTCGGCTCTTCCTGGGCGGAAGCACACAAGTCGCTGGGCAACAAGACTCTTAAAAGGTTGGGAAATCTGACCAATCAGGTCCACTCCCTCCTGCTGAGGCCCAAGGGAGCGGTCCAATCGCTGACTTATCTACTAGCACACATCTAACATCTCTCAGCGGCTAAGCTCACAGGGACGGTACCGCTCACCAGAGTGCATGTCAGGCCATTAGCCGCGGCGGCTCCAGTACCTTGTTTCTGAAGTACACTTCGATCGGCAAGATAAAGCCCGCGTACCCCGACTCCTCCACTTTGTAAGGCGGATCCTTGCACACTGCAAACGAGGGGGAAGGGAACAGGATTACCATCGGGGTTAGCACCGGTGTTAGCATCGGAGTTAGCACCAGAGTTAGTACTAGGGTTAGCACTGAAGTTAGCATCAGAGTTAGCACTAGGGTTAGCACCAAGATTAGCATCAGAGTTAGCACCAGGCTTAGCACCAAGATTAGCATCAGAGTTAGCACTGAAGTTAGCACCAAGATTAGCATCAGAGTTAGCACTGAAGTTAGCATCAGGGTTAGGACCAGAGTTTGCACCGGGGTTAGCACTGTGGTTAGTACCAGAGTTAGCACCCAGGGTTAGCATCAGAGTTAGCACCAGGATTAGCATTAGGGTTAGCCACATCAGCATCGTTATCCAGACTACAGACACGTTTACATTCAGACACTAAACCTGCGCTTACATTCAGACACTAAGCAGATGACCTCATCCAGAGTAACGTCTACTGCTGTGTGTTTTTCCTTTTCTAAACCACCGAATCAAATTTATACAGCTGGATATTTACGGAAGCAATTCCACGTTGTTTTAAACCCAGTTATAAGGCCAGTTCTCTAACCAGTACACAGCACTGCTGGCAGTAGATGGAGATGCGTGTTGGAGAGTCTCTCTGGCGGTGGTTGTACGGCACACAGACTCTTAACGACTACAGAGACGTCCATAAAAATAAAAAAAGTCATCATCTCGAGGGATCTCATTACCCCCAAAACCTGTTTTTCTGCATTTTTTGGACAGAGACATAAATTTAAAACGAACAAACTGTGGAGAGACACTTCCAGTGTTCAGAAATGGACGTGAACGTGTGTGAATAATGACGGTGAAAAACACACCTTTCAGCGACATCATAAATCAGGCTGGCCTGAGGGGTCTGTGCCTTCATATTTCAAGACGTGACAATATCGCACGCAATGAATTTTTCCCCACTCCAGAGTTAATGTGGCAGTTAAAAAAATAAAAATAAAATAAAAATTCATAATCTATTTGTATGGCAGGCAATTCAGAGACCTTTGTAAAGACCATGTGCAAGTTCAGTATTCAGAATAATAAGCAACTAATTATTCTTGATAGTTTGACTGCAGTAAAAAAAAAAAAACTACTGTTAAACCCTACGTTAAATATGCGGAAGCATCGATTTATATCTGAACACAGCATAGACAAGGACTCTCCTCAGTTTAACCCATTCACACGGTCTGGGGATGCAAAGAAAAGGATGTGACTCTGTAAATCTGCCTCAAACACAGACTTGCTTTTCAAAAGGTGAGTGTTCTGGCAGATACCTGTCAACTTTGAGACCGGAGAGTTCTAGCAGATACCTGTCAACTCTGATACCGGAGTGTTCTAGCATATTCCTGACTTTGATGAGGTGTGTGAGTGTGTGTGTGAATGGGTGGGTGAGAGGCATCAATTGTAAAGCGCTTTGGATAAAAGCGTAATATAAATGCAGTCCATTTACCATTTGATGGTTTTCCCTTAACTCTTTGGCATTTTACAGAAATGTCTCCTACAAAAATTATGACTAATACGTTTAATCTTTAACTTCACAAGGAGCCACTTTCCTGTGGAAAAAAAGAGACTCTCGCTTTCTATCTTCAGCACGACTGCAGGTACTAATTTCAGCTGTGCTTGTTCTCAGGGTTCAAACAAGTCAAGGCAAGGGATCACTGTTTAAGCCCCTCCCCATTAGATGACAGGCAGCTGCAGCGGTGGGGGGGGGGGCGGGGCTTATGCGGTTGTCAGGGTAATAGCGGCTCAGACCGACAACGCTACGTAAATATTGTGGGTCAGGATTAATTGCAGGGTTGAGCTCAGTCAGGTGAAACTAAATGCTTCCATTCACCGCCAGGAAGACGTCATTCTAACTGAGGCGAGACCGGACCCCCCCCTGAGAAGCTCACCGCACACCAGAATCCGAAAAAAAAACGGGGCGCAACGGGCCCGGTGAACCGTACCGGGACCCCGACCAGCGACTACAGACAGAACCGGGACAGAAACAGCACCTCGCCCCGCTTTTTACTAAGTGGGTTCAAAGTGCACTCCCATTCTGGACAACGCAGAGACGGCAATCACACGGCAATCAAACAACAATCATAACAATCACACAACAATCACATAACAATCACATAACAATCACATAACAATCACATAACAATCAATCACAACAATCACATAACAATCACATAACAATCAATCACAACAATCACATAACAATCACACAACAATCAATCACAACAATCACATAACAATCACACAACAATCACATAACAATCACACAACAATCAATCACAACAATCACATAACAATCACATAACAATCACACAACAATCAATCACAACAATCAATCACAACAATCAATCACAACAATCACATAACAATCACACAACAATCTCACACAACAATCAATCACAACAATCACATAACAATCACACAACAATCACATAACAATCACACAACAATCAATCACAACAATCACATAACAATCACATAACAATCACACAACAATCAATCACAACAATCAATCACAACAATCACATAACAATCACATAACAATCACACAACAATCACACAACAATCAATCACAACAATCACATAACAATCACATAACAATCACACAACAATCACATAACAATCACACAACAATCAATCACAACAATCACATAACAATCACATAACAATCACACAACAATCACACAACAATCACACAACAATCAATCACAACAATCACATAACAATCACACAACAATCACATAACAATCACACAACAATCATACAACAATCACGGGTGCGACACGTTTGGCCTTTCCACCATTGCTTTCTCCTGAAGCTGAACAGAGCTGCGTTCGGTTCAAACTCAGGACAGTACACCTACTCTAGCCCTGGCAGGACACTGTGCTGTGCGAGGTTCAAACTTGGGACAGTACCCCTCCCAGCCCTGCCAGGACACTGTGCTGTGCGAGGTTCAAACTCGAGGGCCGGACTTGTTCCAAACCCCTGATTAAAACGCAACGCTAATTTAATACACAGAATGGGGCCCCCCTCTTCTGCATTTTAAGTAAATAAACAATAACAAGCTAAACTCATTTCCCCCCACAGTGCCAGGCTGTTTCTGGGTCTTCAGCAGCAAACAGCTGCGCTGGACCAGTGTTCACAGAGACAGTGGAGAGAGGACTGCGCTGGAGCAGTGTTCACAGAGACAGTGAAGAGAGGACTGCGCTGGAGCAGTGTTCACAGAGACAGTGAAGAGAGGACTGCGCTGGAGCAGTGTTCACAGAGACAGTGAAGAGAGGACTGCGCTGGAGCAGTGTTCACAGAGACAGTGGAGAGAGGACTGCGCTGGAGCAGTGTTCACAGAGACAGTGAGAGAGGACTGCGCTGGAGCAGTGTTCACAGAGACAGTGGAGAGAGGACTGCGCTGGAGCAGTGTTCACAGAGACAGTGGAGAGAGGACTGCGCTGGAGCAGTGTTCACAGAGACAGTGGAGAGAGGACTGCGCTGGAGCAGTGTTCACAGAGACAGTGGAGAGAGGACTGCGCTGGAGCAGTGTTCACAGAGACAGTGGAGAGAGGACTGCGCTGGAGCAGTGTTCACAGAGACAGTGAAGAGAGGACTGCGCTGGAGCAGTGTTCACAGAGACAGTGGAGAGAGGACTGCGCTGGAGCAGTGTTCACAGAGACAGTGGAGAGAGGGCTGCGCTTCTCTAGCAAAGGGCAGGATTTCTGCTGCAGTGGAGCCCAAAGGTAGCAGCTGGCTCCAACTGCCCAAGGGCTCGAACCCGGACGGGACTGTGTGACTCACAGATTTAGCTCCTTCACCCCTGTACAGACCTTTAACGCACGACCGTAGGGTCATCTTATTATATTGCGGGGGAGCAAACAGGTGTATGTGCATACAGACTAGTGCAGCTCTCATACCTGACGTTAAATTAGACATTGTTTTTATTTTTTACATAAAACAGCACATAAATGAGCTCAAAGCTGGGCATTACCGTCTGTGCCTGCGAGAGTTCTCATTTAATAAAAAACACAGGAAAACCCCCCCGAGGAGCCAGTCCTCGCCTAGCAACGGGCAATCTCAGCGGCCGCCCGTGATGCCCCTGTAGGACCACCGCCACCAGGCTGTGGATGTAAACAACACCCTCCCCAAACCCCCCAGGTCTCCCACGAGCACCAGCCCCCAGAGACCCTGAGAGACGAGGGCCGGCCCCTCCCTCTGACTAACAGAGCAGGTGAGCAAACTAAGGAACAGGTGACAGTGTGTGTGTGTGTGTGTGCTTGCGTTTGTGTGTGCGTGTGTGTATGGCTGTGTGTGTGCTTGTGTTTGTGTGTGTGTGCATGTGCAGATTTGCGTGTGTGTGTGCATGTGTATGGCTGTGTGTGTGTGAGTGTATGTGTGTGTGTGGCTGTGCGTGTGTGTGTGTGTGCTTGCGTTTGTGTGTGCGTGTATGCGTACTTGCGTTTGTGTGTGTGTGCATGTGCAGATTTGCGTGTGTGTGTGTGTGTGCATGTGTATGGCTGCGTGTGTGTGAGTGTATGTGTGTGTGTGCTTGCGCTTGTGTGTGTGTGTGTGTGTGTGTACGTGTGCGGCTGCCTGTGTGTGTACGTGTGCATATGTGTGTGTGTATGTAGATTTGTGTGTGTGTCTGTGTGTGTGTGTGTGTGTGTGTGTGTGTATGGCTGCGTGTGTGCTTGTGCTTGTGTGTGCGTGCGCAGATTTGCGTGTGTGTGTGTGTGTGTGTGCATGTTTGTTTGGGTGGTGAGTGTATGCTCATGGGTAGGGGAGAGATCTCAAAAAAGGCACTAGGTTTCCGTAACTTTAAGAGCAGAGTCGTTACTGTACTCTGCTCACCCAAACAAACGCTAAACACTGTACACTGACTCTCAGCTGGGTTTGTATCCTTCTAGTGTTAGAGGCTGGAATCTTTTCTCCCACACATGCACGCACACACACACACATATGCACACACACACACACACAGAGTAAAGAGCAGCATGAAGCACAGGTGGAGGGGTGCAGGAACAGAGATGGGGGTGCAGGGCAGTGGGGGTGGGGTGGGGGGGGTGGGGTGGAGTGTCCCACCACAGCACAGAGGGCGTTTGCGTTGCCTTTTGCTAATGGCTGCCAGTTGTGCGGGCGTGTCCACCATCTCTAAAACCCCACCCAGAACGCACCCACCCTCTTCCCTAATCTCGGAGTGGAATATCATTATAAGAGTTTAATTACTTCGAAAGCCCTTCACATATGTTCTGTACATATTATGTATATATTCTTCCAAATAAAATAAGCAACAAAAATAAAATGAGAAAAATTCACACAAAAAAAAAAAAAAACGATAAAGTTTTATAGATGTATAAAAATGTCAGAAGCCATTCACTGAAGAGTGAAGGCATGAGTACCTTGGCTGGAGGACACAACGGCAGCCCTGTCCTGTGAATTAGCCTTGGGTTCCAAGCCCATCTCCAGGACCGCTCCACAATGTGGGCCCATTAATTATTGATAGTACAGCCAGAGTGCCATGTCATTACTGACAGCGAGCGCCCGTTCTCTGTCCCATAGATTTGGAAAAACTACCCAAAGCCTCAAAGCCAAAACTACATACAAAAGCACAAATAAACGCAAGGATTACACCCCGCCTTCACGAACTCAGATTTGGGGAGTTAATTTTAAGCCATTTGTGTAAAAAAAAAAAAGTTCTGATAAATAAAGTAGCTAACAAATGCTGACTGAATCCTAGCCTTTCAAGTAAAATTTTTGAGGGAATCTGCCAAACAGAAGGACCAGTTTTGCTGGGCATGAAATTATTACTGTAATGATCAAGCAGGAGGTAGCATGGTCCCATTGCAGATGGTTGCAGACACTGCGGCCCTCCAGGACTGGAGTTAAACCTGCGGACACTGCTGCCCTCCAGGACTGGAGTTAAACCTGCAGACACTGCAGCCCTCCAGGACTGGAGTTAAACCTGCAGACACTGCGGCCCTCCAGGACTGGAGTTAAACCTGCAGACACTGCAACCCTCCAGGACTGGAGTTAAACCTGCAGACACTGCTGCCCTCCAGGACTGGAGTTAAACCTGCAGCCACTACGGTCCTCCAGGACTGGAGTTAAACTGCAGCTGCAGCCTCCGACTGAGTTAAACCTGCAGCCTGAGCCTGGAGCGCTCCAAACAGGGGAGGAGTGAAGACCGACGTTCCAGCCCAAACATTGAGAAAGAGCTTTATCCTGACGTCAGCGATCAACCTTTTCCACGGTGTGACACTCACTTCTCTGAGGAGAATTCCGCAATCACGGAATATCACGGAAAAAAGAAAAACATGACCAGCTGCCTGCGTCCCGGCCTGCTGAGGGGAAAAAGCATCACATCTGTGGCTTAAAAGCCCCCCCCCCCCCACACATCTAACACTGTTATAACCTCAAGCAAAAAATAAAATAAAATAAAATAAAAATTAGACTGACCTTTAAAACAAAGGAAGTAATGTGCTGTAAGAACCCTTGTGCGCATCAGGCAAATTCCACTAAATGCCAGTCGTTTGCAAGAATCTCCAAACTCTTCTGACGCCGATGCCAGCACCGCTCGGTCGGACTTTGTGGATATGAGATCATTTATTCCTGAGCGCAGACCGGGTCCACACATCAATCAAACGGCCCCCGTTTCCGAGCTTAAAAATCACCCCAAACTTGGCTCTGCGCTGCGCCTCGCACCGACGCCAGCATACCTGAGCGATAACACTATTCAGCACTTCGTCTTTCTGGAAAATGAAAACCCCCCTGACAAGGGAGAGAGAGATTTTAACGCATACAAGACACAAACGTAACCCCCACCCCCCTTCCAATCTGTCATTAACTCTCCTTTTTGGAAAACAGCCACAAACATCCAGATGATCCCCTGAAATCAGTAGTAGTCCCATGCCTTTCCAACACTCAGCAGGTAAAAACAGGGAAGGCCATTTCACTAAGAGGATCTCAGACAACCTGCCCAAAGTCTTTACCTGTGCAAAGTTCTTACTGAGAGGTAAGGAACTGGCCTCAGAGACGCAAACACACTGTGCCGTCTGTGAGAGCGTTCATCTCTCCCGCGCGTAAGAATGGCGCGGTCCGGCTTCTGACCTGCATATAAACCGCCACGCAACATTAATATTTATACTGACCAAGAGAGGGACAAAAAGGAGTTTGACTTAATTACCAAAAAGTTAAATACCATCAGTCCTGAAGGTGCTTACTGGAAGTCTGAACACTGTCAATCAGTTTTTTTTTCCTTTCACTTTTATTGGCGCATAAATATTTTAAACGGACTAATAACTTTATTCTGTGTGTCATTCCGATATCCCAGCAGCCGAAAAGTAGCGCTTGATTTATCAGTAATAGCTGGTTTTACTCTGGGCGCTTCTGCTCAGTGGTTAAGCGGGTATCGGCCACCGTGAACGTAAAGCGGGGCTTTTTACGACAGGATGTGTTAAAGACACAGCGAAGCGCTCTGCAAGGGTGTCAGGGACACAGCCGCCACGCACAGTTAACCTGCAGAGCCCGACCAGCGCAGGTTTCACTGTGTCGCTCGTTCAGACTGGGGATGAGGAAACCGTCCAGGGCAGCCGCGCAGAACTGCTGAGCTAAGCAAAAACGTGAGATTAGCACAATTAACCCCAGGTACAGGAGACGCGTTAATGACGCCTGCCTCACCGCTACACTACTGAACACCGCGTGCAGCCGCCATAACACATAACCCACCGCCGGGAGGGCGGGCTGAGGAAATGAATCAGTTCCTAATTATAATAAATTAATTCTAGCAGAAAGGTAGAGTGCGTCAAACCAAATCGTATTTTATCTGCACAGCAACATTTCACACAGAAGCAGCAATGAGCTGTACAGACAATAAAAGGGCAGTAAAATATAAAAGGATAATAAAACGGGTTCATTCCTAGAGTTAGGGGCAGCTAAAGTGCCTGTGTGTGACACACTATTCTGACAGCGGAAAAGCACACACAAATACATTTTGTATGCCAAACTGCATTGCATTCCAGTTGGAGCAGTTATAGACCTTTTTAAACATTGCTTGTGCAAGATTATAATTCAAACATTAATACTAATTTGTCTAGACAGCAGCTGGCATAAATACATCCTTCAGTCTGTTCTGCAGTAAGACAGAATCCAGGCGTAATGATCATAAAGCTATTTAACTTCGTAAAAACGTGTGTTATCAATCTGTGCATGGGTACACAAAATACGGTGATGTGGAAGACAACACTGACAGCCTCAAGGCAGCCACAGCAGCGGTAACTGCCAAAGGGACGTCAAATCCAAATCACATCTCACAAACAGCTCAATGGAATTAGGAGTGCAGCTGGAATTAATGCCAGAATGCCCAGGCTCCTATGAAGATAAGATAACTCCAGGCTGGCTGGAAGCCCCAGCTGTGATACAGGAGAGCCAGGGGGTGTGCTGGTCTTCATTTTCACCCAGTAAATATCAAAACAGTTCAGACCAAAGGGACTCACAGAGGGGGAGTGAATCGAGTAATAAACTCCTTCAAAAGCCCTTTTGAAGAGTAGGTGTTTTTGGAATGTTTTTTTTTCTTCCCATTATTGTAAGTCTGTGTTCTAGAACTCCACTGCTTTCAATTACCAGCAGTGACTGTGACATCAGCACTAGAATGTTCCGTTAAGAATGTTCTAATCACGTATTTGTGATGTCACACCTTAAAGGGCTAATGAATTTATCGAAGTGCACGGTAACAATGACAACCAGCAGACCCTGCGGCCCTCCAGGACAGGGGCTGAGTATCTGTAATCCGTGGAGTTAAATAAGAAGCAGCAGTTTTAAAATCACTTTATCATGAAGAAAACTGTACGTTTTGCATTATTATATATGATCTGAGGGTAACCAAGAAAGGCACCCAGTGCAAGGTGGCACTACTGGCTGCCATGCGGCTGGCCTAACTCTGCAGAGCAGATGGGGAGGAGAAGAAAGATAAGGAGAGAAAACAGGGGGGAAGATGAGAGGAAACTTGCCCAAAGATCATAAACCTCACCCCCCCACCCCCCCACCCCTGCCCCCCACTACCCTCCACTCCTCTGAAAAACCTGGTGAGACAGAAAGAGATGGAGAAAGGGGGAGAGAGAGAGAGGGAGAGAGAGAGCTGGAAAGAGACAGTGAGGAAAAGACAAAAAGAGAGAGGAAGAGCCAAAGAGAAAGACAGAGAGATAGAAAGAGAGGAAGAGAGAGAAAGAGAAAGAGCTCCTGCAAGCCTCCACTCCTTCACCAGGTCGCCTGCATGTCTCCTTTCCGCTGTTCTTAAAACCAGCAAAGCCAGACTCATCCTCCCCTCCACCCATCCTCCCCTCCTCCCTTCCACCCCTCCCCCCTCCACCCCCCTCCACCCCTCCTCCCCTCCACCCCTATTCAATTCAGGTGCAATTTCCAGCTCGTCGTAAAGCAATTACCAGAAAATTCCCCCACTTCTTTGACTACTCTCCTGGGGTGGGGTGGGGGGCAGAAGGGCCATGAAAGGTGTCTGTACTTAGAGACCGACACAGACAGGGATCCCGACACCACCCTCCCTCCCTCCCTCCCCAAAAGCTGAAAAAGGGGGGGACAGTTGAAAAGGTCCGAGACGCGACACAGTGGACCAGCCCAGCCCCCTCCTCAGCAGCCTGAGAATCGGCCGTCGCTCGCTCTCTATTTCTCTCTCTCTCTCCCTCCCTCCCTCCCTCTCTCTCTCCATCTCTGTCCAACTCTCTCTCTCACTCACTCTCTCCAACTCTCTCTCTCTCACTCACTCTCTCTCTCTGACTCTCTCTCTCCCTCTCCCCCCTCTCCCTCTCTCCCTCCGTCTCTCTCTCACACAGTCTCTCTCCTCCCTCCTCTTTCTCTCTCTCCCCATCTCTCCGACTCTCTCTCCCTCCCCTCTCCCCTGTCTCTCTCTGTCTCCCCTCCCCTCACCCCCTCTGTTTTGTTCTCTTGTTAAGAGAGCGTGCCTTCGTCACCCCCCCGTTTTTCCGGAAGCTCCATTCAGGCCCGCGGACCCGCGTCTAATTCGCCGGAAAACGACCCTTTTCTGCGGCCCCCGCCGGCTCTTTGTGTGGCTCGCGTGGGGCCCCCGCCGACACTGACCAGGGACCGGGGGGGGGATGGGGGGGGCGCTTCCGTTTGAGGGCCCCCGCGGGTCCCGGCGAGACGTTTCAATTAGGACGAGTCCAGACGCCCGATCACTTTCAAAGGGCCCCCTCGAAAAGACAAACTCCTTTCCAATGAGCCCCTCGCCGCGGGACAACACCCCCCCCCCGACCCCCACCCCCCCGGTCAGTAACGCGCACACAACTGGCCCAAACTGAGCAGGGTGCGAGCGGGCGGGACACGCCCACATCACACCCCCGAGGAGAAGCTCACACGCACACCTCTCTCCTCGCGACACGCAGCCCGACGCCCTGAGCGTCTGAAGTGAAACTACACTGAGTGTTTACACACAGAGACAGGCCTGAATGGTGTTTACTACACACACTGCTGCTGAGAGCTCTGACGGACTCTGAATGAATACCGTTCGCCCGCCTGCAAGATTTGCTTTGTACTGTTGATGGAGGGCTGCTTTTGCTTTAAAAAATATGCGTTCAA